>NW_015971788.1:200881-201796 GCF_000732125.1 Scedosporium apiospermum | reverse complement strand
TATTTATTATAATATAGAACTATATTTACTTTTTTAAATATTTTCTAAAAGTAATTAAAGTATTAGTTAAGTATATTAGCTTAGCTATTTTCTTTTTTTTTAATATATATAATTTTAAAGTTATATTCTAATAGTTCTTTTATTTAGTATACTTATTATTAATTAAGTTTCTTAATTATAGTAAATTCTATAAGGTTTTTATAGTCTAAGTAGATTATAATAGGATATTTAGTATTTATTAGGTAATATCTCTATTTTCTAAATATTTTAATAATAGCTATTAATTTTTTATTAGGTATTTTATAATATAGCTTAAATCTACTAAGCTTTTTTAATATAAATACTATAGGGTAGAGTCTATTGTTTTTATCTTATTATCTTAATTATACTTTTAAGCTATAATCTAATATATTTATTTCTAATTTAAATAGTTTTAAGGGGTCTACTTAATAGAGTATAAGCTATTTATATATAGCCTATTTAGCTTTTTAAAATATTTTTTATTCTTTAGGTTTCTATTTAAATAGATTATTTTTCTTAGTAAGTTTTATAAGGGCTTATATATTAGTATTATAGCTTCTTAGAAATCTTCTATAGAAGTTAAAGAATTTAAGAAATTTTCTAACTTTAATAATATTAATTAGTATAGGCTACTTTAGGATAGCCTTAACCTTAGATTCTTATATTTAGATTTTCCCTGGTTAGATTATATATCTAAGGAAATCTATTTATTGTTTATAAAATTTATATTTAGATAGTTTTACTAGTAGTTTTACTTTCTATAGTTTTTATAGAACTTTATATATATATTCCTTATATTCCTCTAGAGTATTTAAATAGATAAAGATATTATTAAAATATACTATTATAAAGTTATCTAAGTATTCTTATAAGATATAGTTAATTATTATTTAG